>NC_138770.1:113232043-113242043 GCF_965119305.1 Pelophylax lessonae | reverse complement strand
GGGTGTCCTGTGTGGTCGAGGCCTATGAGCATCGCTCTTATAGAGTTTCCCCCTGATTATTCATTTTCTTATACGTACAGCTAGTCCACATTCATATGGCTTAACATTGGGGGCTATAATCCATGCTAACGTCCTGATGAGACATGCATGTGAGACTGTAAACGCCTATCCCTGCAATCTCTGTACCTATCTGTATTGGTACCAAAGTACTTTGCTTTTACTCATCCCTTGATGAAGGAATTTTGTATGTTCCGATTGGATATTGATAAGTCAGTGTGCACACTATTGGGCTGGATACTAGATACCCGCTTGTTCCCCCGGATTTACCCGCGGTACATTGTACTCTAACCGATGATCCTATGTTTTGACATTTAACTTGTCCAGTGATATTGTCACTTTTTTTACTATGTTTAATAAATAATGTTTTTATTACATTGATACGTTATCCTTTCTCTGCCTATAAAGTCCCCCTTGGGGGTTTCCTCTTTCTATTTGTGTCCTATATAATAGGGATGTGGCGGATGATCCTTTGGACATTTACACATTGAGCTCTGTATACATCTTTTGTCTTGCCCGGTGACAATAGAACCGGTGTAGACTCCGAGTGTAAAAACTGTTTATGGATTATCATAATCCTATCACCCCTGTACATAATCCCTGCGTTGTAATCTGTTATGATGACTCCGGCTCCGTCCAGGAATAGCAGGCGCGGACTGCTTAGAATGTGCGAAGTATATGAGCGTATCGGAGCGCAGTGTATGTCTGGACAATACATCCCAATAGGTCTCATTGAACCCTTTCCTAGCCAAAGCACAGGACTCAACTGCTGACAATTCTTTTTCTATTCTGCCATGCAGTGTTTGTGTTATTCACATCATGTGGTTGTACAGTGAGCCCTAGAATTTCAGCCCCCCTCACATGTATGGAAGGGACCTACGCTGCAAAACCACCATATATTCTGATAAATGCATCCCGAATATAACCACCAACATCCAAACACAGTAAACCCCCGCTCCATCGCGGTTCAGTTTTTGCGGTCCCGGTATATTGCGTTTTTTTTTTTTTTTTGTAATGTTATTTTACTATATAAATCATTAAAAATGAAATATTTTTGTGTTTTCCATAGCTCTTGCTATGTCTCTCAGTATCTTTTATGTGTTTAAATGAGTTTCTATTGTTTTAAGAGTGTGTTTAAAGACCTTAAAATGCTTCTACACGTACAGTGACAGTAAAAAAACATGCCTACAATGTATTTTAATAGGGTTTTTCTATTTCGCGGATTTTCACTTTTTGCGGCTGGGTTCGGAACGTAACCCCCGCAATGGAGGGGGGTTTACTGTACATCCATCGAGTTTGTCAAAACAGAAAAATAAAAATTTGTGTATTTTTTTTTTTTTTTCTCATCAATTATGGTCTTTTAAAGCCCCTTGCAAATGGGGCCGTCTAGAAGCAGTGTGCCTATCCCCTCCAGAATGTGGTGCAGGAAACCCACGTTCCATTTGCATTTCCTGCATTGCGTTTTAAAATGCACTGGGTGTCCGATCTGCTGCAGGAGTCAATGGGTTTATAATGACCAAATGCAGTTCGCAAAGGCAGTGCGTTTTTAGCTGAAGCAGATCACATGGTACCGAAGTATGCACTACTACTACTATCCAGTGTGATTTCACAACCCATTCAAATAAATGAGCTTTCACACTAAGGACCACGTTCCTGTGCAATCCACACTTAGTGCGCCTAGGAGGGACAGCGACAGCATTCAGCACCATCCAGCCAGAACCTGCCATAGACTGACAGTATGCCTCTCTGGTGCAATAAAAACGCCGGGAGGGATGCACTGTCCCTAGTTGGGCCCTGTATGTATGTAAGGGTCCTTTCCCGGCGGACTCTGTTTTGCTCAGCTGGGATCGATCCGCCAATCCCCGCTTAGCAGGCGGATGATAGGTCTGTCTGCTCACTGTGCAGAGATGGAGCTGTCAGATCCCCGCTCTCCTCTATGGCAGATCAGATGAGAGCGGACCGCCTGTCTGTTTTCATCCGATCCTCCAGACAGATGGATAATAGGGTTACCATCCGTCTGGATTTCACGGACAGGTATCAGATTGGACAGCAGTGGGTGTCAGCGGACATGTCACCGCTGACCCCTGCCGCCCAATAGGGATGCATGGAGCATCCGATCAGGTCCGCCTGAAAAACTGATAGGCGTACCGGATCAGAAAGCCCACGTGAAAGGGGTCTAACTTGTGTGTTAACACACAAGTTTTTTTTGAAACACTTCTATCCACACTGGATCTCTGGCAGGAGCTGCAAGAAAAATACGGTAGAAAATGCTTGTTTTGGTGCATTTCTGCGCATTATGTATATGCACAGAAACGTATTCTATTGGATACAATATTCATTTTATTCTAGCCAGTAGAATGAATTTACACAAATGCATTTATTTATACATATTCACATGCATAAATGAATATAAGCTCTTTTCTGAACGCAGGTAAAGATGAGCTACAGACCGACATGAATACTCCATGCAAAGAAATGTCACCAGCACACTAAGCATTCCTCCAACGGGTCTAAGTACTGGTTCACATATATGCGATGCGGGAACCCTGCAAATCCACTGCGAGCTCCGGCATCGCATTCATCCCGCAGACAGTTCACACTGCCATATGCGAATCGCTGGGGGTGTCAATACAAAGTTAACACCCCCAGATCAGTTCGCATATCGCAGTGCAAAATGTCGATTTGGACATGAACCGGATTTCATAGGTGTGAACACCCATGCAATCCCATTCTGGTGCGGACCCAAAAAAGGGTCCTGTGCGAGTTGTGTCCGAATCCGATGCAAGTTCAACCATACAATCTGGCTGAATTCGCATCGCACAGACATCACGTGTGATTTTCAGAGCAGTGCGCTCCGAATCACATGCAATGTCTGTCATCACACATGTGTGAACTGGGACTAAAGCTTTATTACATGTTACATACAAAGGCAATGTTTTGGAGCCACGCAGGGCCACTTCGTGGCTTTAAAATGTTGCATTGTTAGGTACCATGTGACCACGTAATAAAGCTTTGGTGGAATCCATGATGTGTTGGTGACATTTCTACGCATTGCGTGTCTATGGTTCCCAGCCTGGGGTCACTGCAGCACCCACCAATACTGAACGGCCATCTTTAGGAACATGTGCATTGGGAATATTGTGATTGATCAGACAGGTGTTGGACAAAAAGGAAAAAATAATCCCCCCCCCCCACTCCAAAGTAAAGGGAATCCCTGGTTGTCACCACAACTAGTGTCCCCATTGGAAGATTTCCCCTCTATTCCTGTACCGGTGACAGACAAAAATTTGGGATTTTTTTACTTGCTATCGGTGATCACAGAAAGTGGGACAAATAGAGAGTGAATCTCCCTACATTGACCTCAATAAAAACCTGTCAGGTGTTCTAATCCCTCCTCACTCTATCCAAAAAAAGTTTAGCCTCCAGTTGTACCTTCATGTCTATAGATGTACAGAAACAGCCAATCATAACTGGTGATGCTACTAATGTGCAGTTGCCGACTACTCTTTTGTTGGGCCCAGGGCTTTTTTTCCTCAGAGAATAGGTTTAGGAACTCTTCTCTTTTGTCACCCTTCGCCTCTGCCCCTTACCCACCTCCAAGAACCGTTCCTTGGTTCCACCCCTTACCCACCTCCCAATACTGCCCCTTTTAGAGAATAGAGACCCAAGTATTATTTTGTGGTGCTAAGTATTTTGTATGGAATTTAATGATAACAAGAAAGACAGTAAAATAGATCTAGCAACAATGGACACTCCAACGACAATATATCCACCCCAGCAACAATAGACTCCCAACAGCCAACATTAATAGACCCTCCAACAGCCAGCAACAAATACCCCTCCCTCAACAGAACATCCCTCCCAGCAACAATTGACCCCCTGCAACATAAGATTCACCCCCAGCAACAATAGATCCCTACCAGCAACAAAAGGTTCCTCAGTAGCCAGCATCAATAGACCCCTTTCTCTACAGTACCTCCCTCCCTGCAACAACTGACCCCCAGCAACATATACATTACATGCATACATTCAGTTCTGGAGGTGCCGGAACTGCGTTCCCCCACGTTCCCGCTGAAAAAAAGCCCTGGTTGGGCCCATTAACACCAGAGACTGCACATAACTGCGCATTTTTGACTGCATGTTTACATGCATTTGAAGTGCGCTTGAATGCATTTTCCGCTGTTTAGCACTGCGTTTGTGGGGTATTTTTTTCTATATACCTTTTTAGGCTTGGCGCTCTTGGCTTAAAGGGGCGCGGTGCAGGTGCTGTGCCTTTGTAGTGTGGAAAAATGCAGCATGCTCCTACTTCTTCTTTTTTTTTTTTTTACTGCAATGATGTGAACTATGCCCGTATGATTACCTTGATTTTGGGCTGTATATGCAGTTGTTGGAGTGCAAGTAAAATGCATCCCACTGCGTTCGGTGTGAAAGGGCCTGAAGAATGAGGGATCACAGCATTGCATGTGTAACAATGACGGCTCCCGGAGAGCGCTGCAATGGGTCCTGGAAGTCTGATGTCAGACGGTTCCACATCCGCTGGTCCTAGAGACATCAACCCATCTACGGCTGCCCTAAGGTCCTCCTAATTTTACTATGGAGGCTTTGGGTAATGATTCCAGGACAAACAAGGCGTCCAGGATCTGGCAATAGAGATGTGCAGTTCTATGTCATTATTTTGTATTGGCTTCGGGCCTTTTCTGTTATCTATTGTGCTCTCGGCGTGTACAGGAATAAACAATTTCGCAGCCAGATGGTTTTTATTCAAAGCTTGATGGGCGTTTTATTGGAAAGGGGAATTCTGTTCACCACATTTTGTTGCTGAAAAGCTATAGAGTTCTTGCTATGAGAATTCCCCAATGATAACACAACTGGAAGAAGCAGGTAGCTGATTCATAATTTGGGGGATGCCAACATATCTGAACCAGCGGAAGCTTGTGTTCCTTTTTTCAAATATCCATGTAAGGCTAAGATCACACTTTTGTGTCCTACAATCAGAGTATTATTTTATTACAGGTACTTCCAAGGTTCTGGAATGACCTGGTTTGCAGCTGTACTATTTTTCATTACACTTGTATAGCGCTGTCAGTTTACGCAGCGCTTTACAATATACATTCACATCCGTCCCTGCACTCGAAGGCCAGCCAAAAAAATCGCTCAATTCCCCCATCAACATCGATCCCTCCCTCTGAGCCATTGTGTTCTCCCCGCAGGCGATGCCATCCCTGCCAGGAGAACATAGTGATTATTGCTAGGAACTATAACAGCTGCTGGCAATAATTGCATGTCAAATCCGACAGGCTGGTTGTACCCAAATTAATTGATCGACCAACTTGGGTACATTCAGCCTGCCCATACATGGTTCGACTCCCGACAGTTTCCTGCTCAATTGGCTGAGATTCAAATATTCTATGGCTGGCTTAAGGTCCCTAACTCACATTTAAACATACACATACTTGGGCCAATTTAGACAGGAGTTAATTAACCTCCCTGGCATGTGGGAGGAAACCAGTGTACCAAGAGGAAACTAGGAGACCGTGCAAGCTCCGTGCAGGGAGTGCCGTGGGGAACGTGCACACTCCATGCAGGGAGTGCCGTGGAGACCATGCAAGCTCCATGCAGGGAGTACCGTGGGGAACGTGCAAGCTCCGTGCAGGGAGTGTCGTGGGGAACGTGCACACTCCATGCAGGGAGTGCCATGGAGACCGTGCAAGCTCCATGCAGGGAGTACCGTGGGGAACGTGCAAGCTCCGTGCAGGGAGTGCCGTGGGGAACGTGCACACTCCATGCAGGGAGTACCGTGGAGACCGTGCAAGCTCCGTGCAGGGAGTGTCGTGGGGAACGTGCACACTCCATGCAGGGAGTGCCGTGGAGACCGTGCAAGCTCCATGCAGGGAGTACCGTGGGGAACGTGCAAGCTCCGTGCGGGGAGTGCCGTGGGGAACGTGCACACTCCATGCAGGGAGTGCCGTGGAGACCGTGCAAGCTCCATGCAGGGAGTACCGTGGGGAACGTGCAAGCTCCGTGCAGGGAGTGTCGTGGGGAACGTGCACACTCCATGCAGGGAGTGCCGTGGAGACCGTGCAAGCTCCATGCAGGGAGTACCGTGGGGAACGTGCAAGCTCCGTGCAGGGAGTGCCGTGGGGAACGTGCACACTCCATGCAGGGAGTACCGTGGAGACCGTGCAAGCTCCGTGCAGGGAGTGTCGTGGGGAACGTGCACACTCCATGCAGGGAGTGCCGTGGAGACCGTGCAAGCTCCATGCAGGGAGTACCGTGGGGAACGTGCAAGCTCCGTGCGGGGAGTGCCGTGGGGAACGTGCACACTCCATGCAGGGAGTGCCGTGGAGACCGTGCAAGCTCCATGCGGGGAGTACCGTGGGGAACGTGCAAGCTCCGTGCGGGGAGTGCCGTGGGGAACGTGCAAGCTCCATGCAGGGAGTGTCGTGGGGAACGTGCAAGCTCCATGCAGGGAGTGTCGTGGGGAACGTGCAAGCTCCGTGCAGGGAGTGTCGTGGGGAACGTGCAAGCTCCTTGCAGGGAGTGCTGTGGTCGGGATTTGAACCAATGACCCTAGTGCTTCTAGACTGAAGTGGTAACCACTGTGCTGCCCAGTATAAGTGGCCCATTCATCTCAATGGTCTGCCCTACGCAGGGAAAGAAGATTGCAGGCATTCTGATTAAATCTAGTTTTAATTCATACAGGCAAACTGCCTTGTCTTGCAAAATATTTGTAATTGTGTAAATCCCATCTTGAGATATAGGCTCCCCTGTTGGATAGCATACCTTGGTCAGTGACCTTACTTTTTGTCTGCTGCAGTTAAAAGATACAACCTGATCCCCGGCCTTCTTAATGGACACTGAGGAGCAGGAATACATTGAGCATGTCCCTCTGTTGTCTTCTCCTATAAGCATGTTCAGGAATAGAGAATAGCAGCACTGTGCAAAACAATAGGGTCCGATTGGCTGCTGCCCTTTATTCTTCCAGGCTGCTAGGGAAGGGGTAGCAGGAGAAGCTGAGCTGTCCAGTCACTGCTGGGAAGGGGAGAAGGATGAGTGGAGACGAGCTTGGGCATCCTCAAAACCCATCTCTCTGACCTCCCTATTTTGTATGTGAGCTCCAAGGTTCTGGAATGACCTGGTTTGCAGCTCAGTGGACTATAAAATAGAAAAAAATGAGAGTTCAGGTTAGGAATGAGTTTTAAGGACACCCAAAATCATCTCTACTGCTGAGACCCTGCTGGGAGTGTATAGCAGGGGGCATTGAAATATTGAGTCCCTGCTGGGAGGGGAAGCAGGGTGAGCAGAGCTGCTGATTCCTTGCTGGAAGGAGCAGCAGGGTGTGTAAAGCTATTGAATCCCTGCTGGGAGGGGGTACTGAGCTGTCGGGTCACTGCCAGGAAGGAGAGAAGGGTGAGTGAAGCTATGAAGTCCCTGCTGGGAGGGGGCACTGTGCTATTGAGTCACTGCTGGGAAGGTAGAAAGGTCATTAAAGCTATTAAGTCTCTGCTGGGAGGGGGAGCAGGGTGAGCAGAGCTGCTGATTCCTTGCTGGAAGGAGCAGCAGGGTGTGTAAAGCTATTGAATCCCTGCTGGGAGGGGGTACTGAGCTGTCGGGTCACTGCCAGGAAGGAGAGAAGGGTGAGTGAAGCTATGAAGTCCCTGCTGGGAGGGGGCACTGTGCTATTGAGTCACTGCTGGGAAGGTAGAAAGGTCATTAAAGCTATTAAGTCTCTGCTGGGAGGGTGAGCAGATTTGCTGAGTCCCTGTTGGGGAGGGGGAGAAGGTATGCAGAGCTGCTGCTTCCCTGCTGAGCAGGGAGTAGGATGAGATCCCTGCTGGGTCAGGGGTGAGGCTTAGCTGCTGATTTACTGTTAAGAGAGATTGCAGGGTGATGTGAGTTGCAGCGTCACTGCTCAGAGAGGGACCTGAGCTGGCTTAGTCAAGGACTTGGGTGCTTCTGCTGTGAACATTGAGGATTAATTGTTCCAGAGTGTCTGTAGCTGCAGAGCTATGTGAGAGCTCATTTTAAGGCTTCAAACAGAGAGAAGCGGTCCCTTAGGCTCCGTTCACATGTCAGCGTAGAGATCACGGGCAGAATCACCGGGATTCTGCCTGCGATCCGGAAATCATTGCAAATGGCGGGACGCCTGTGCATGTCCCGTGATTTGCAATAGCACCCCAAACGCTGTGCGATGTTGCCGCGATTTCCGCCTGCCGAATCGCGGTACCATCGCGCAAAAAAAATCGCGGGACGCATGACGCCCCAAAGAAGAATCGCGGCAACATCGCACAGCGTTTGGGGTGCTATTGCAAATCACGGGCAACGCACAGGCGTCCCGCGATTTGCAATGATTTCCGGATCGCGGGCAGAATCGCTGTGATTCTGCCTGCGATCGCTACGCTGACATGTGAATGTAGCCTCAAGATACTGCCCCTCCATAAAAAAAAAAAATATATTTATTTAAACTAAAATGAAAAGAAATTATTAGAAAGAGGGGAAATAAACAACTGTGCCAGTATTCCCAATGAAACGAGGTGGGAGCTATCGGTAGAGCATGTGACTACAACTGAAAGCTAAAATCCAAATTTGTGCTCATGCAACCCTCAGTGGCGGTTCACACACATGCAAAGTCAGACATCGCATGCGATTCGGAGTAATTTTAGGCCAATTTGTATTCTGCTACATATTTTTGGTAAAAAAAAATCCAGATAAGTGTATATTGATTGATTTGCGCAAAAGTTATCGCATCTACAAACTAGGGGAAAGATTTATGTCATTTTTATTTATTTTTTACTAGTAATGGCGGCGATCAGCGATATTTAGTGGGACTGCCACATTGTGACGGACAGATCAGACCCCTAGCTGACACTTTTGGATGGACCAGTGACATTACTACAGTAATCAGTGCAAAAAATATTCACTGTTACTGTAATAATGACACTCAAATGGTTAAATGTGATCCTAGAGGGTGTTTTCTAACTGTGTGGGGGATGGGCTTGCTGCATAAACACAGAGATCTGTGTTCCTAAATAGTAGGATCCCAGGATCCCTGTGTTCATCGCTGACAGAATGCGGTCTGTGGTGTTTACAACAGCAGACCGCCGTTTTGTCTCCATGGGGAGCGATTGCGGGTGCCCGACGGCAATTGCGGCTTCTGGACCTGCTGATTGGCTCCCCCTGTAGCCAAGTGGCGGGTGCGCGCAAGTGCCCCCACTAGCGGTCCCACAAAAGGGCATACAGTTATGTTGTTTCGTGGGACAGGGCCGACTTGTCGCAGCAACTGCTGGTGGTTGGCAAGTGCTTAATAAAAAGCTTTTGTAAAAGTATAAAACCTATACCTATTAAACCATGGTACCACCTCTCACAAACATTCATACAGTGTGTTTGTGAGATTTGGTACTATTGTTTTATAGGAATATGGTTTATGCCAGGGTGGATTTGAATTAAATCACTAGTAAAAAGGCTTATTTAAATCAACTCCATTTAAACCATAATTTTTAAAGAGCATCTGTCATCTCTGACCTGCTGTTGATTCACTGACAGTCCCATTCACTTTAACGGGACGGCTGGTGATCTGGCAGTGACACAACACACAACAAGGCGAGGGATGTGACGACAGTAGGCGAGTGGAGGCCCGCTAACAGGCCATGATGGATCTGAAATGACAGGTGCTCTTTAAATGGAAGGACTCATTCTAGCTGGTAGTTAGTATGAAATTGTGTGAATGCATCAATGCAGTGCATGTTATCTCGGCTTGCAGAGCTTGGATTCATTGAATGAGTTTACCACAAATGTAAATATTGAGATATATAATTCGGTCTGCACAATTATTCGTTAAAAACCGCAATCTCGAGTCACACCCCCCCCCCCCACCCCCTCACGATCTTAAAACGGCATTTTCTACTTTTTCTGACACTTGTTGCTTACACGTTAAAATCAGTAT